>NW_016158020.1:113363-127748 GCF_001687245.7 Rhagoletis zephyria
CATATAAAGTATATCTTCCATACCTCTGATTGTTTAGATGCGATTTTTTATATAAGTATGTAACTCCTCTATCGATGTATGCAGATGTATTCAAAAGCAGTAATCTGTCAAAGTAAAATTTGCAGATGTTCATGAAAGGTATGAAGCCTTCGGCATAGCCGAAGACAGCGCTGCTCTTACTTGTTTTGTATACATTTAATCATTTCTTTTTTCTATTCACACTTCAACTTACATACATATTTTAGCGTTTAAACACTTTATTTTATTGATATTTTAAAACAATTTGTTTCGCTCTGACACGAGTTTTTATTCGTACAAAATTTCCGACAAATACATAAAAATGACAGCTACGTCGGATTCAGGCATACCAATATTACGAATTTCGAAGATGGTGTACGAATTTCGAAATTACGATACGACAACGCGTATTTCAGCATACCGATTTTATGATTCGTAGCAAAATCGAATCTACGACGAATTACAGCATAGGGGTGTATATTTCTATAAAAAATTAACAAAAAAATTTATTATGAAAAAGAAAAAAGAACAGTGTATTCTGGAAGTATACATATATTTACAGAAAGATAAAAGTTTCAATATGTTTGGAAAGCACCACGCTCCCTTTTCCAGTAGCCCCAAAACCTCTATACCAATTTCCAGGACACTACTACAATTATTTCCAGAGATATACGCTATTAAAAATTCGATATGTATGGGTGATGCCACTCTCCCTTAATATATCGAAAGTCTGCAGTAGGTGTCCAAATTTCGGTACAGCCATTCGCGAGATCACCTCTTATAAAAAGAAGGAGCTTATCTTTATATAATTAGTTTCGGTAACACAGGGCAACACCGATTTTGATGCGGCAAATGTTAAAGCTGTTTTTGATAGACTTTTGTGTGCTGATTACGAATCCGTAAGTATAAAGTTTCCATCGGCTCCAGATTTTGAGAAAAACGTGGTGAAAAATTTCGGAAAAATCGCGTTTTTTTGCAATATTTGAGAAGCTCTAGCAAGGAATTAAAACGTGATAGAACCTTCCACTTAGGCTTAAATCAAAGCTAAAACTACAGACTACTATCCCTGAAAATACTATTCCTGCACGTTGCCCTGATGGTCACCTATACGCATTTAATTTTTATCGCCTAACAATAAACAAATACTGGAAAATTATGAAATTGAAAAAGAGTGTAAATATCACTGTTATCTGTTCAAAAAATTACTATAGGTGACCATAGGGTCAAGGTTCTGGGATGGTATTCTCAGGGATTGAAGTCAGAAGTCAAACCCTTCATTATAGCCTAAGTGGAAGGTTCTAACACCTTTTGCTTATTTTCCGTAGGTACTCAAACTTCCCAAAATCAGTTTTTCCTGTTCAACAAATGACTATCTAGCAAAGGTGCAGGAATTTGCAGGGATAGTAGTCGAGATTTTTTGCTTTAATCTAAGCCTAAGTGGGAGGTTCTACCCTTTGTTTCTTTGCTAAAGCTTCTGAAATATGGCAAACACGCGATTTTTTGACACTTTAACCTCATTTTTCTTAAAATCTGGAGCTGATGGAAACTTTATTCTTACGTCAAAAATAGCGCTATCATTTGCTACATCATTTTTTTTCTATTTTTGTTGGCCTGTGTAATAAGTATTGTTAAATAGCCAATACCCGCATGTTTGCGGAGTCTTCAAACACCTTTCGAACTCGAAAACAATGACTCAATTCTATACTATGCATATCTATAATACGGGTATCGAATTTCAAGCAAATCGGCCAATAAATAAGAAATTTTGGAATAGATCGGTTACTGGTCCACCTATCAGAAAAAAGTATCCTATATGTTAACCCAGACAATAACCTACCTACGTGCCAAACTTCAAGCAAATCGGACAATAAATAAGACTTTTTCGAATAGATCGGTCCCTGGCCCACTTAACGGAAAAAATGGATCCTATATGCTAATGTAGGCAAAAGGCTACCTACGTACCAAATGCATTTTTTTAACGTAGCTCGACCCCTGCGCCACCTATCGGAAAAATTAAAACTTCCTCCTTCTAAACACCTTTCAAAAAAAAAAAGCAGCAACCATTCGAATTGGTTAAGAAACATAGGAGAAAATTGTTCCCAGTTGATTCATGCTTACAATGAATTTCACAATTATCTGAAATTTTCCGAGCTTCACAACGAATTTTTCACCTTTACACCGTCCAAAATCATCAAATCATGCGATAAAATGCAAAATTTCGTCCTAAAAGAATTCAAATTTTTCGCGTTCTTCAAGTTTTCCGAGTTTTCCACTTAGAATTTTTTATTTTTCCATTCGAAAGCTATTCCGAAGGAGTTGCATAAAAAATTGCATACAAAAAAATTTATTCTCGATTTTACCATTTTCCCGACTTTCCCGGAAGGTGTTCCCAAAATTTTCTTTCGTAACAACCTTCTCCTGGCAATTACGAACAACCAAAAAATATTTTGCCAAATCGGCCCAACCGTTCTCAATTGATGAATTACTATGCATTTTTCACACTATTTTTATATATATAGATGAAAAGCAAATAGCTCACAGGCACTGCCGAATGCCCTCCTTCGAAGTTCGGAATTTCATGATTATCTGATGTGAACATTTTGTTTTGCATTAGAACTTAAAATATAGAAACAAACAATCGTCAACATAAATAGTCCACAAAAGAAGCAAGTACGCCCACCACGTTTATTGCTGCTTTTGTTAAAGATACATCAATGACAGTACGTCAGTGGCACATTTTTTGCTATTTACCGCCTCGTTTCGATTAAGAAGTTAGTGATTTTCACCGACCTTGGAGTGGATAAATTCCTCATCGTTCTTGTTTCATATTCTGAACTAACCTTCATAGCTTCTTAATTAAATGATTATTTTCCTTGCAAGGCCCTACTTTCCTGTGTTCCGACTTCATCACCTCCAATGAGTGTAAGAATGCACCAAATACATTACGCACCGACGACGAACGTTCATCTTTGCTTTGTGCCCACTAATGTGTACAAACATTAATGGCATGTTTATTGTTTCTCCTGCTGTTTGTTCTCATTCTTCTAGATGTTGCAACTGCTACCATGCATTTGGCCCTCTAGTTCAATGACAATTGGCTTCCTTTCGACTTGGCATTGCCCTATCATTAATTGTTGTAGTCACACTTATCAATACCCAGTAGAAATTTTATGCATACGACATTGCTGTTGATTGCATGAGCTTGCTGCTGTGTATACAAGCCAGTATAAATGAACGTTCATTTCCATTTAACACGCGTGGTTTCTCAGAGCGTATGCGTACTCTAACCATACACTCGTACTACTGCTGTATGCATGTTTCAAACATACAAAATGCATTAATGGAACAGTATTAAAGCATTCTTACAAGATATGTATCCCTATATCTAAATGCTACTTCTCTGATACATTTTAATATACGGGGACATACAAAAAAGTAGCACTTACATATGCAAACGCATATCTTGTAAAAGCCCGTTTGTGCTGAAAATAATATCGCACAACCGTCCGTTGACTAAAATTCTTGTACAAACTGAAAATATTACAAAAATTCCACTTCAAATTTATCAAGAAATGTACTTAAAACAACGACAACGTACATTCGCTTGCAATTCGCTAGAATTTGAATTCACACACTGTTCACACTAATTCACTCATATAGAAAGCATTCTTCGTGAATGCATACATCCGATTTCTACTGGGTATTTAGGTACATACACACATACATACATTCATATATGCATACTAGGGATGTTAATTTTTAAATTTTTACGATCCCGGTATTTTCGGGATCTCGTTGTTACAATCCCGGGATTTAGTTTTCATTATTTTTCAAAAACTTAACTCGAAAAAATTGCATCAGTATTGTTTGAGAAGCTCTCCTACCATACGTATAATAAATAACAAACAAGTAATTTTTAAGCAAACAAGTAATTTTTAAGCAAAAAACCGAGTCTCATATGAAAATTTAAGATCATCGTTAATTTCTACACGATCCAACTATCGGATCTAAACAAAATTAGTAACATACATAAATAAAATATTCCGACGAAGTGATAACCTCCTCCTTTTTTTAAGTCAGTTAAAAATAAAACCGACTTCAGTTCTTATATAAAAATTTAAGATTATCGTTTATTTCTTCATGAAACAATAATCGGATCTAAAGTAAATTAGTATGGGACCACCTCTGAGGTGCCACATTTTCTTTAAACAAAGAATTATAGTAATCGGTTAACGTATACAATGCATACAAATATATATATATATATATATTCCGACGAATTGCTAACCTCCTCCTTTTTTGAAGTCGGTTAATAAATTAGTTGGAAACCTACTTTTTTATTTAAAGTGAAAATTATTTCATTAGTAACAAAAGAGTGATGTGGTATGCAGTGCGCGCTTGCACTCCGCAGGGCCTGGGTTCAAGCCCTGGTCAAAGCAACAACGCAAAACAAAATATAGAAAAAAGGTTTTTTTCTTAACAGCGGTCGCCGCTCGCCAGGCAGTGGCAAACCTCCATGAAAAACAGCTTTTCATAGAAATACAATCGTCGTTTGGAATCGGCGTAAAACTGTAGGTCCCTCCATTTTGTGTGACAACATGATAGCGCACGCCAAAAATCGGAGGAGAAGCTCGGCCAAACACTAACATATGTATGTTTATATATCGTCGCTTAGCACGCAATACCTCGTATCCGCCAAATGCAATACCACGTGTAATATAGTCCGCAAATTTAGCTTATTTTCTTCAAGACGTTTGAATGGTTTGCTAACTAAACTTACTGTACGGTTGATCGGTTTGGGCTATATTTCTTTTGTTTATTCGATGTTTAATACTTTTTTATAAAAGTCTGGCGCATTATATAACAAGCACCATATAAACCACATTTCAGACTTTGTACAATAATTTTAAAAGTTCAACAAACTTTACCAAAATCCCCAGAAAATTTCAAACTTTTTATGCAGAAAATTTAGATTTTTAGTTATTTTTTTTTAGCTGACGGTATTGTGCATTTTCTTACTTTACAGGGAAGTATGCTCAATATTTGTTTTTATATGGAGGTAAATGTCCAGCAGCGTCAGCAAAAAGAAAAATTGTTAAAAATCAACGCGATTTTCTAGCGTCTTAAAACTTGCACTTTTTACTAAAATCTAATGGGCTATAAAACTGCATACCTAAAATTTCTTAATAAAAAGTTTGCATTTTTTTTAGAAAATATTAAACGTGGGGGCCTTTTAGAAAATATTAAACGTGAGGGCCTTCTATACAAAAAAATTCAAAACCAATAACTATTACTTACTAAAAAATTGTTTATTATAGCTTAAAATTATTGTAACAAATAGAGGAATGTTGTACAAAAACACTTAAACAGAAGTTCACAAAAGTTGATATAAAACTATTCGGCGATTTCGTCGGTACCACCGTATGTCTGCTAAAGTTCTAGATCAAGTGAAGCACAAAAAATATGCATACTCAGAATTTTGAATACCTTCTCATATGTTGAGCCCAGTGTTGCCAGAGAAAGTCCCCTAAAAATCTTAATGTTTTCCAAAAAATTCTTCAAAATAAGATTTTAAAGCTAAACAAATCTTTTCGATCCCAAAAAATCTTCATTTAAAAATACCTCAAAAGAAACACAAAATTCGATATTGACTTTATGGCTGTAAATAGCCCTTATTATGATGGTTGAAAAAATTACCAATTTCAAGTTATAAAGTCCTTTTTATAAAAACTTAAACTTAAAATGAATATTGCCTCGTGTCATCACAAAATTTGTGGCACAGTTTACATATATATATATACACTAGCGAAAATATAAATAGGGACGCTACGCGTTTTGACCGACTTCAAAAAAGGAGGAGTTTATCAATTCGTGCGAATATTTTTTTATGTATATAGGTTACTGCATAAGTTTGGACTACTTGAACCGATTTCGATAATTCCTTTGTATCTGAAGGGTGGTAACTCAAGGGCGGTCCCATTCTAATTTGGTTTAGATACGGTCATTGGATCATGATGAAATTGACGATCAATTTTTATATGAGAATTGAAGCTTGTGTTTTTTGTTTAAAAATTACTTGTTCTTTTTTATGAAAGAAAAGCTTGTTATCTGTCAAAACCCATAAGTCCAAACTTCAATCTTTGTACAAAAGTTGAGAAAATTCGACAAAGTTCTATAACAATTTTAAACTTTTTAATTAGATTTTTTATTGATATTTTTGCACGGACGTTATTTTATAAAGCTTACCGCTCCTTTTTTTTCTCGTTATATATTTATTCATGTATACCCATCAGCAAATGTTTCTTATTTAAATGACAGTTTACTTGCAATTTTCCATTGTTGTCATTTAAACTAGAGGGCGAACAAAAGACCGTTTGTTCAGTGATGCCAGACATTCTCTGTTAAATATCCCACGGAAATGGGGAAAAAATCCCTCAATTACCCACATCTTGAAAATTTATCCCACAAAATTCCCAACGAATTTAAACATATACATGTTTCAGTAGTAAAGAAGTAAAATTCATATAAAATAATAATAATAGTTTGGCGCTTACACATATGTGCTTTTCCTCCAATTTGTGGCGGTCCCCTTGATGTTGTCACACAAACGGGAGGGACCTACAGTTTTACGCCGACTCCGAATGGCGAGTGTATTTTTATGAGAAGCTGTTTTTCATGGCAGGAATACACTCGGAGGTTTGCCATTGCCTGTCGAGGGCCGACCGCTGTTAAGAAAAAAACCCCTTTTTCTGCATTTTTTTCACTCATTCATTTTTTCCCTTTCATTTTTTTGCTCACTCACTAAGGGCCTAAAAGAATTTTTTGGTGACTTTAAAATTGAAGCACATTCATGTGCTATTTAACATTTCATCAGATAATTTGTTCCGCTTTTTACATGAAACACCAGTTACAACTGAAAAGATTCTTTCTTACTCAGCGCTTGAATTGGTTAACGTAAGAAAATTTTCGAAATTGTCCTTATACTTTTTAACAATTATATACCATTTCACTCCACATCACATCTTCAGAACGATTAATTACGTAAGAATGTCGAATATTCTTGAATTTTGATCAATTATGCAACAATAACTGCGTCAAAAGAAAATCCTTTATTTATATGAAGTGTCCCTTTTTTCCCTTCTAATAATTTTTGATGCAAAATATCCCTCAAATAGGGAAATTACCCACAATCTGGCATCACTGCGTTTGTTCTTTTCACCCAATCGTTAGATCTGCACTAGAGTATATGTTTAGTGTAAAATTTAGTTTTTTAAAAAATCTTTTTTTGAAGATTTTTAATAAAAAACAGCCCAAAAAATCGTAATTTTCAAGATAAATCTTGACTTATGGCAACGCTGGTTGAGCCTTATAATTAATTTATGTTTATCCGATGAAAAACATTTACTATGCATACACGGTAACCCCAAGTCTCAGTACGTGCAATTCCTTGATTAATGCAAGTCTCTCAAACAAAACATTGTAAACTTTATAACTGCAATTTCAAAACAATTTAACTCAATACCTATAACATTCTTGGGTAATGCATGCCACACGCAAATTTTTAATTTTCTGTCTTTCGTTGACTTACCAGTATTAAGTACTAAAAAGTGGTGTTCAGTTAAAGTGATGTGTGATGAGTTTAAAATAAACAAAGCAACTGTTATAAGAATTAGTCAAAATGAGACATCGTCTGCGGTACTTGCCATCGCGAATGCGTATAGGCCCATACATCTTTCCCCTCGAAAACTCCAAGAGCCGCCTCATCAGAAGTTTTCATCGTCCATGCATCCGCGGCGTAAACCAGCACGATGATGAGTGATTATGGAGAGTGATTTTTGTACGGCTAGAAGACTTTACTTCTTAATTGGCTACTCAGTCCGAAGTTGCACTTGTTGGCAAGGGTGATTCTCCATCGGATTTCAAGGCTGATCTTTTTATCGGTAGGCTGGTTCGTAAATAAACGAAGTCAAACTTGTAACTGTCAACAGTGATGTCGGTGCCAAGACGCTTATGCTCTGAATTTTTGTGAGATGACAAGAAGATTTTCGTTTTGTCCTCGTTCGAAATGATTAGAGCCGAAATTTCATAATTTTCCTATCATTTTGTTAAAAGATTGTTTTTTTTTTTTAATTCACAACTGCAATATCGTGAACTTAATCTTCCACAAATACGGCTTTGACTCATATTGTGCAAGAAATTTCCGCCAAAATACTTTTTACTTAGAAAATTGAGCTAATTTCACCACTCACGACACCAGCAGCTGGTATAATCACACCCAAAAACATGCACGGTCAATCGAATTGATGGGACATTTAACAAATTAAGCATATTAAGGGCAGTAAACTTATCTATTTTAAACTATAGTTAAATCGTTAATAGATAAGTTAACAGCCTTAACACTTTTACAGTAATATGTATAAAAACATAAGGAACATACAATACATATAGATACATATGTATATATTTCAGTCTTTCTTAGTTTAAAAATTCGTCTCTTACATAAATGAAAAAAATGAGATCAAATTAAGCATATACAACTTTTTCATGCCAAGTATAAGTAAATTCTCCAAAGGCCTAAAAAGAGGGCTAGGGGGCTAGGGGCAATTTTAAATTTATGTGGCCAAAAAAAGTATGTGGTAGTTAAATCTAGCCACCAAAGGGCTAAAACGGTAACGCTGATCCTATCCAATCAGTTTTGGGCTTCAGTCTTTCACACAACACGCTGGATAAAATAGTTGGCGAGCATGGCGAGGTCGCCTTTCTTGTGGTTTGGGCAGAGCACACTTGAATTCCAATCGTCGGGCATGAACCTTATTAGCTCCTCGCCATCGTTCCTGAATAGCTCGGCTGACAGGCCGTCAGCTTCAGCTACTTTGTTATTTTTCATCAGCATAATCGCTATTCATACCTGGTTATAGTCAGGCGCTGGTACATCGACCCCATCGTCATCGACTGGGGGCTCGGGTTCGTCTCCTCCACTCCTTTCAGTGCTGCTGCCATTCACAGGGATCGAAAAGTGTTCCCTCCATAACTTAAGTGCGTTCTGGACATCGGTAACTAGGTCGCCATGGTTGCCCCTACAGGAGTTTTTAAACCTTCCGTAATTCGCTCAACTCTCCGCTAAATATTTCGTGTGCTTTTTCTGTCGGCCAGTATTTCAAGCTCTTCGCACTCACGTATATCGACCTGTCTCTTCTTATTGCGGCAAATACGTCTAGCTGCCCGCTTCAGTTACCTGTTAGACGTCGCAATGCTCCACGCTTACTTTGCCTTGCCCCGTCCATCGAATTCATAAATGGCGGTGATATCAGCCTTCATTTTCCCGAGGACATCAACCAGCCGGGCATAGGCACCTTCCCGATTGAGGGTCCGGATATTCCAGGTGCATACCCTCAAGTCATAGTCCTTTATACGTTTGTCGTTATCGTCATCAAAAGAAGGAATTATCATCCGAGGCATGTTTTGTTTCATTGGGCAGGCTTTTCACGTGGCGGGACTCAAGCCCAGCGCACGTTTCGATTAAATAAAAACACCAATTTGGCACCAATTTACTCAAAATTGATGTTTGAAATAAATCCCTAGCAATAATATCTAATAATAGATTGGCGCTTACACAATGTGTTGATGTTGTTACACAAAGAGGAGGCACCTAAAGTTTTACGCCGACTCCGAACGGCGATTGTATTTTTATGAGAAGCTGTTTTTCATGATAGAAATATACTCGGAGGTTTGCCATTGCCTGCCGAGGGGCCACGGCTGTTAAGAAGAAAAAACACTTATCTATATATTTTGCGATGTTGTTTGACCGGCGATTGAACCCAGACCCTGCGGTTTGGTAGCACGCACTGCTAACCACTACACCACCCTAGCAATAACAACGATTATAAAATATTTTTGGAAAATGCGCGTGGCACCGCCTACTAATGACAACATACGTTNTCCACGGCTGTTAAGAAAAAACACTTATCTATATATTTTGCGATGTTGTTTGACCGGCGATTGAACCCAGACCCTGCGGTATGGTAGCACGCACTGCTAACCACTACACCACCCTAGCAATAACAACTATTATAACATATTTTTGGAAAATGCGCGTGGCACCGCCTACTAATGACAACATACGTTTTTCTGGGTAACCGCTTTATTGATTTCACCCAACCACGTTTAAATTATTTCATTAAGTCTAACTGAGCATATTATCGAAAGATATTGAAATAGGGGTAAGAAACATTGTTTACCATTTGATAGAAGGTTGCAGAAAAGTGAAAGAAACACATTTAACACGTGCGCCGGGAATTTAATATTCGGCTTCGCCCGAACTTAGACTTCTTTACTTGTTTAATAATATATTTTCCTTATGATATTTTTAAGCAGTGATATTGATGGGATTTTTTTGGGCAAAATTTTCGCGAAACCAAACACGTCTATTTTCCATTTGATATAATTAATGACTTTTGTCGATGCGCTTCGNAAGACTTCTTTACTTGTTTAATAATATATTTTTCTTATGATATTTTTAAGCAGTGATATTGATGGGATTTATAAATCGGAATTCCAAGCAAAACAGCAGATTTTTTTGGGCAAAATTTTCGCGAAACGTCTATTTTCCATTTGATATAATTAATGACTTTTGTCGATGCGCTTCGCAATTATGTATTGCTTTTTAGTGTGTATTGTCTGCTCAAAGTAGGCAGAACACTGCATACATACATACATATACATATATATCTATACGTTATGGCGGGTCAATTTGTATGTGAGATTTTTTCGCATTTGTGCGTATAAACAGAATAATTCTACGTGTAATTCTAAGCAAATTTGCCGAAGAAATCACGGGTCTAAAATCAATTTGGGGTTGCCAAATTGCGAAAATAAATTTCTTAGCATTATGTGGTAGTGTCGTAAAAACGTGCATAAATTTTGTATAAAAACATTCTATAAGGTTTTTTTTGTATGACAAATCCTTTTCTGCACTTATCGTTTCTTAAAACATCCATCAGAGGGTGCAACAGTGAAAATTTTGGCGATTTGGCAAACTCTACATTGATTTTAGACCCATAGTTTCTTCCGCAAATTTTCTTACATGTAGAATCCTCCTATGCTATACGCTCGTAGTCAAAAGAAATTTACCCGCCGTAATATAAGTACGTTCATATAAAGAATCCGCTGGACTCTGTATGTGACTGCGTTTCGTGCGTGTGTTACAATTTCATTTCGAATNTTAAATTTTGTATAAAAACATTCTATAAGGTTCTTTTTTGTATGACAAATCCTTTTCTGCACTTATCGTTTCTTAAAACATCCATCAGAGGGTGCAACAGTGAAAATTTTGGCAATTTGGCAAACTCTACATTGATTTTAGACCCATAGTTTCTTCCGCAAATTTTCTTAGAATTACATGTAGAATCCTCCTATGCTATACGCTCGTAGTCAAAAGAAATTTACCCGCCCTAATATAAGTACGTACATATAAAGAATCCGCTGCACTCTGTATGTGACTGCGTTTCGTGCGTGTGTTACAATTTCATTTCGAATTGTTTCCCTCCTTTACATTACCTATATATCTCATTTTACAATTAACACATTCGCCTACTTGCCACGTGGCTGGTGATGACCACCGAAACCGAGAAAGAGACATTAACCAGGGTGCATCGATACTCAAACATACAAACATACCAAAATAAAGTATAGGAAGTAAATTCATAAACGCGAAGTATTGTACTACATATGTATGTATATACATATTTGATGCGTTTATTTTGAAAGTGGCATAAGTCACCTCACAGTTCTTGTGCCTAAATGACCGGTTACTTGTATCTAAACGCGTCGGTTATTCGTTCAACTTCATCAATTAAAGGAAGAAGATGTTGTCGTTAGTTTATGTCGATAGAGCGAGTNAATTCATATACGCGAAGTATTGTACTACATATGTATGTATATACATATTTGATGCGTTTATTTTGAAAGTGGCATAAGTCACCTCACAGTTCTTGTGCCTAAATGACCGGTTACTTGTATCTAAACGCGTCGGTTATTCGTTCAACTTCATCAATTAAAGGAAGAAGATGTTGTCGTTAGTTTATGTCGATAGAGCGAGTTGTAAATGCATTGGGTTACAAGTAGCCGGTCATTTAAGCACAAGAAATACAAAGTAATTTATGCAACTTTCAAAATAAACGATTCAATTATGTATATATATGCATACATACGTTTGTCTGAATGTATGCTGAGTTGTGACCTAGTAAGTTAAGTTATGAAAGACCTTTTGGGGGGTACTGTTTTTCAGCTGCAATGTGGAAAAGGAGGAGGTCCATTTCAATGTCNCCGTAAATGCATTGGGTTACAAGTAGCCGGTCATTTAAGCACAAGAAATTCAAAGTGATTTATGCAACTTTCAAAATAAACGATTGAATTATGTATATATATGCATACATACGTTTGTGTATGCTGAGCTGTGACCTAGTAAGTTAAGTTATGAAAGACCTTTTGGGGGTTACTGTTTTTCAGCTGCAATGTGGAAAAGGAGGAGGTCCATTTCAATGTCAAGGTAATTTATTAATGTAACAATAAATTGCATCAATCTTTCTGCGACTTATTAGAAGGTTTCCCACCTTGCGAACTACGTAATAGTAAAACGATTGAACCCAAAATATTAATAACATGAACTCAAATGACAGTGGCGGATCTAGGATTTTACTGTGGAGGTTTTTGATTTTTAATTTTATCACTTATTAGATTTTAAGATATGTGAGAAAATGCAAGAATTATGAGTTTAATAAAAGTGTTCTGAATTGTTCCGAAAATTAGTTTGCATTTCAAAAACGTGTTTGATGCACTTGACGCTGGCGTAATGTAATATTTATTATTTATCTGGATAAATTTTTTAATGNAATGAACTAAAATGACAGTGGCGGATCTAGGATTTTACTGTGGAGGTTTTGGATTTTTAATTTTATCACTTATTAGATTTTAAGATATGTGAGAAAATGCAAGAATTATTATTTTAATAAAAGTGTTCTGAATTGTTCCGAAAATTAGTTTGCATCGGAGGTCAAAATGCGAAGAAGACGAGCAAATGGTCAGAATTTCAAAAACGTGTTTGATGCACTTAACGCTGGCGTAATGTAATATTTATTATTTATCTGGATAAATTTTTTAATGATAAATTAAAATGCTTTCGAATAAGTGAACACAGTACAGTACAGTTACAGTATTTCCAGCTTAACTGACCCCCGGTTAATTAGTTTCCCCGCATAATTGGTTAAAATTGTGCTATCGGAAAGAGATATACCTTAAATTTTTCCTTAAATTGATTCCCAAGTTAATTCAAACTAAAATTGTGCAATTTTTTTAAGTGTAATTAAGCGGGAAATACTGTATAGTAAAACAGCTAGAACAGTTTTGACAGCAAAGCGAGAACGCACATTTACCCCGCTCAAAATGATCAAATCATACTTGCGAAGTACGGTTGGTCAAGAACATTTGAACTGACTTGCATCATTGAATATTAATTTTATTATATGTATATACCACCCTGTAAATTAAATATTGGAATAGTTAAAAAATAATATATACTGTGGATGGCGTAGCCGGAGTCATATGCACAATAAATGTTGAATGCCTTTGACAATAGAAAGGTGTTCTGCACAAAAGTACTGTTTATCGAGTTTAAATTTCCGGTGTCAAAATGCTAATTTTAGACCATTCTCCAATGTTTCCCCAGGGGTATTTGGAAGCTTTCGAGCGATCAGGTGTGACTTTTTACAAAGTGTGAACTGTGCTCTTTCTAGTGGGTTAGATATCAAGACCAAACGAAGTCTGCAGTGGCANAAACGATGTCTGCAGTGGCAAATAAACAAAAGGCAAGCGTGCGATATACGTACGTACGTTTTTTGAAGTGAAACTACTTTAGCGGCAGTTGGTTGGTTGGGAGTAAATTGGCAAATTCAAAGGAAAGTGCACACGGAAATGGTGGAACGGAAATGATGCAACGGAAATGGTGCAATGGAAATGGTGCAACGGAAATGGTTGGGGCTGAAACAAGTGCTATTAATTTAACAAAAATTTGCTAATAAAAGGTCAAAGAATAACACTTAGAAAAAGACAAATACAAGAACGAAAGTAAAGGTGAGTACGTACATAGATAAAGAAAAGGATAAAGGCAAAGGTAAAAATAAAAACAAGAACAAAAACAAAGATGCGTAAAGATAAAGGCAAAAATGAAGGCCAAGGTTAATTTAAGCACTTAATTTATATATATGTACCATATGAAGGGGAATATGTAGATGAAGAAAATTATAAACATAAAAGTAAAGACAAAGAAGAAGGATGAGGATACCGATAAAAGTAAAGATGAAGATAGGGGAA
>NW_016158020.1:141884-163521 GCF_001687245.7 Rhagoletis zephyria
GACGGACGGACAGACAGTCACCGCTTAATCGATTTCTCTTTTCATTCTGATCATTTATGTATACATTTGTCTATATCTATCTCGATTCGTTTTGCCTGTTACAAACAACCGTTATGTGAACAAAGTTATAATACCCTTGTGCACAAGTGCGCTCGGGTATAAAAATTGTCTGCTTGTGATTTATCTGGTATTGATACCGGGTACAAGAAATAAGGGGGAAAGCTTTAGCGAATTTGAAAACTCGATCGTACCTCATTTACTGTAGATTTTGCTGTACGTATGAAGTCCTGAACTCCTCTTTTTAGTTGGAAAAATGGAGAATGCTTTCGGGTTGACCTTTTTAATTAGAACTTTGTGGAAGCTGTTTCCTATAAGACAGATAATTTTTTCTGCTTCCCGTCTACACTAATTACTTTTCATGATAGACACGTAGGGGATTCAAAGCAACTGCATTAATATTATTTTCAGTAAATTTTTAATGCACGCCTCATGGAAACTTGAAATACTCAATCATATCTTTTCCCATTTTCGTTGAAGATATCTTGCGAAACGTTTGTATTTGCTTAGGCAATACGAAATTGGGCGCTAGAAAATGTGTTTCTGCTTTTATTTTTGAAAGGCCGCTGTGATTGAAATTTTGTGTATTGAAACAGTTACATATTCACATCTGACGATTTTTCAGCAAATAAACTGACTGAAATGTTTTTTCTTCTTCTTATTTGGCGCTGTAACCACTTAAGCGATTTTGGCCGAGTTCAAAAAAGCACGCCCGTCGTTTCTTTTCTGTGCCAACTGACGCCAAGTCCTTCTCCACCTGATCTTTCCATCTCAGTGGGGGCCACACTATTCCTCTGATACCACCAGCGGGTTCCGAGTTGAATACTTTCAGAGCTGGAGCGTCGGTGTCTTTTCGAACGNAACGTACTGTTGCACCGACCGAGCGTCGATAAATCCTCGGCAAAACAATTCGAGAACCCTCCAATAGATTATAAATTTCGTTGCGTTCTTCTCCGCGAATAACAATAAACTTTTCTGGACTGCGAGCTTGTAATTGTAAAACTCCCTCGTCAATAATCATTATTTTATTTCTGCTACAGAGAACATCTCTACCCAATAGCATTTCGTATTTAAGAACATCATCTGGTACAATGAATAAACGAGCGTGTACCATTTCATTGCCTAACTTCATTTCAGCCTCTATCATTGCCGTTGATTCGACTCGAGAACCGCCAAATCCCTCGAATTGTTTAAAAATAGGTATGCGCTTGACCGTTGCCGGTACTCTTGACTGCTTGATCAACCAATGATCGCTTCCGGTGTCAACTAGCGCCTCGAATTCTTGGCCTTCCAACCAAATATGTTCTATAATTGGAGGTACCACGCTATAATGATCGTTGTGCATGTTGATTTCTGCAACTGTAGCCCCAGCTGTACAGTATTTCACCTCGTGATCTGGCTTAGAACATTTACTACACCGCGGCTTCTTAGATGGACGTGGACATTTTGCAGCAATATGTCCATATTCGTTGCAATTATAACATTTTGGTCCCCTCTGAACTACCTGCTTGCGTTCGGTATCGGACATCATCTCAGCTGGTTTCGATTGAGGTTGTCGTTGCACGATCGCTGGTTGATTTACTGCTACATTTTCTATTGACCTCAGCAAATCGTTAGTCGTCTGAATATTAATGGCCAGAAGCATCCGCGTTAAATGCGTGTCATTTAAGCCATTGATGACATATGAATTTATCGATGTATCCTCCAAAAACCCTCGTCTGGCAATTGCAAGCATACTATAGTAGTACTCTACCAATGATTCTCCATGTTTGCGCTTACGTTGTGCTAATTCCCTATGAATATCCGCAGAATTAACCGTACATGGAAAATCGTTCGTTAACATACTCACAAAATTAGCCCATGTTTGAAATACGGGCTGGGTATCTAACCAATCCCTTGCTACGCCTTTCATTTTGTGCTGCACCGCGAACAATATTAATACTTCTCTCCTACCGTATATACGAACTGTTGAGATGACGTCGACTTCTTCAAGGGATCGAATTCCGGTAACACGCCAATAATGTTGTGCATATTGGGGTGAGCTTGTGTCAGAATTGAAGACGTCGTCGGCTGTGAAGTTTCCCTTACTATCTGATCTACATCCACATTTACACCCGGCGTTGGTTGTGGTGCACCTGATCTAATGTCACTAGTCTAGTCTCGTTCGTTGATGGACGACAGCCACGGCTCCGCTTCGTCCACTTTTTGGAAAACGGGCGTGACACCGCCCACTAATAACCACATACATATGTACATTAGACTGCATCACCAAAAAAAGTTGCGGTTTTTCCGGCTGGATTAAAAAATCTGGTATATTTTAAGACTTCTACCAAAATATTTCGGAAAAATATTAAGATTTACGTGAGCAGAACCGGTTTGAAAATACCTCCAAAAATAGAGAGTTTTATTAATAAAAACAGCTTTTTTAATATTTAAAAAAAAAATATCCCTCAGATGACTAAACAGATTAAGCTTAAAAAATTTCCATAAAAATATTAAAAAAAAAATTGTCTGGTATTGATACCGGGTACAAGAAATAAGGGGGAAAGATTTAGCGAATTTGAAAACTCGATCGTACCTCATTTACTGTAGATTTTGCTGTACGTATGAAGTTCTGAACTCCTCTTTTTAGTTGGAAAAATGGAGAATGCTTTCGGGTTGACCTTTTTAATTAGAACTTTGTGGAAGCTGTTTCATATAAGACAGATAATTTTTTCTGCTTCCCAGACAAATCATAAATTTTTTTATGGCTGGGGCCCCGTCTACACTAATTACTTTTCATGGTAGACACGTAGGGGATTCAAAGCAACTGTATTAATATTATTTTCAGTAAATTTTTAATGCACGCCTCATGGAAACTTGAAATACTCAATCATATCTTTCCCATTTTCGTTGAAGATATCTTGCGAAACGTTTGTATTTGCTTAGGCAATACGAAATTGGGCGCTAGAAAATGTGTTTCTGCTTTTATTTTTGAAAAGCCGCTGTGATTGAAATTTTGTGTATTGAAACAGTTACATATTCACATCTGACGATTTTTCAGCAAATAAACTGACTGAAATTTTTTTCTTCTTCTTATTTGGCGCTGTAACCACTTAAGCGATTTTGGCCGAGTTCAAAAAAGCACGCCCGTCGTTTCTTTTCTGTGCCAACTGACGCCAAGTCCTTCTCCACCTGATCTTTCCATCTCAGTGGGGGCCTCACTATTCCTCTGCTACCACCAGCGGGTTCCGAGTTGAATACTTTCAGAGCTGGAGCGTCGGTGTCTATTCGAACGACATGGCAAAGCTAGCGGAGCCGCTGTATTTTAATACGCTGCACTATGTCCACATTGTTGTAAAGCTCATAGAGCTCATCGTTCCATTGTCTGTGGTAGGTACCCGTCGTCGCCAACGCGTAAGGCCCGTAAATCTTCCGCAAAATCTTTCTCTCGTATACTCCAAGAGCCGTCTTATCGGATGTTGTCATTGTCCATGCTTCTGCGCCATATACCAGCACGGGCATGATGAGTGACTTATAGAGTGCGGTTTACGTGCGTCGAGAGTGGACATTGCTTCTGAATAGCCTACTTAGTCCAAAGTAGCACTTGTTGGCAAGAGTGATTCTGCGTTGGATTTCCATGCTGACATTATTATCGGTGTTAATGCTGGTTCCCAAGTAAACGAAATTCTCTTGTTTCTCGAAATTATAACTGTCAACAGTGACGTGGGTGCCAAGGCAGGAATGTGCCGACTGTTTTTTTGATAACAGGAGATACTTCGTCTTGTCCTCAATTACCACCAGACCCATTCGCTTTGCTTCCTTATCCAACTTGGAAAGGCGGTTTTTGTTACCGATGATATCGATGTCATCGGCATAAGCCAGCAATTGCACGCTCTTGTAGTAAATTGTTCCTGAGCGGTTCAGTTCTGCAGCTCTTATTATCTTCTCCAACATCAGATTAAAGAAGTCACATGAAAGGGAGTCGCCCTGTCTGACCATATTCTGCATAAGAGTTGATGTATGCATAATGTGACCAACCCTACTTCTTTCGGAAGTACAGTACCTCTTTTTCCGCTCTTGTACTTCGTACTTCGAAGTACAGTCAAATGTACTTCTTTGCGATATTTTGTACTTCAGGAGGGAGATTCTGTAACCAGTTAGCGACAATTTTCGGATCGCTATCGCACTTTTTGACGCATGATATAAATGTTTTTGCTAGAGACACTAAAAGACCTGTACATAGGAAAGGCAATTCTTCGTGACTGTCTTTCAAGAGCTCAATATGCTGATTGCAAGAAATGGTCGGTGAATACCGCCCTGCACACATTGGTAAAGTGGTCGGAGGAAGCCTTCACGAAAGAAAATTATGCAGTAGGGGCCTTCTTCGATATCGAGAGGGCCTTCAACAATGTCACTTCAGAGGCAATAGTCAAGTATATTCATAATATGGGGGTTGAAACCAACCTAATAAGGCTTATCTACAGTTTACTTCGCGACGTATTAGGCTAAGGAAACTGGGTCTTTTATGACATAAAAAATGGAAAAGAAGACATTTGTCTGCTGCAACAAATGTTTTTATAGGGAATTTTAAAGCACGTTACCTCTCAAGGGCTAGTGATGAAGGTTCTGACAGGCCATTGTGCGATTGGTATTGATGCGGTGAGATTAGAAATTTCGACTGATCCTTTTGTATCAGCTGTCAAGAGGAGGATGAAGTGGAATCATATCCACACTTTCTTTTAGACAGTCCAACCTTCGCGAGGCTCAGGGATCGAAATTAGCCGCAATCGAAATTTCGTAATCGGCTCGCGGCGTTAACTTAACCCAACCTAAGCTGTACTTCTTTGAGCTCTGAAATAGTTGGTCACATTATGTATGCACCTTATCAACTCTTCGCCACCTTACTTGAATAGCTCAACTGGCAAGCTGTCATCTCCAGCAGCTTTGTTGTTTTTCAGCTACGTTATTGCTATTCGTACCTCGTCATATTCAGGCCAGTGTTGCCGTTTTAGCCCTTTGGTGGCTAAATTTAGCTACCACATACTTTTTTTGGCCACATAAATTTAAAATTGCCCCTAGCCCTTTTTTAGCCCTTTTTAGAATTTATTCATACTTGGCATGAAAAATTTGTATATGCTTAATTTTTTATTTTTTTTTTTGCATTTATGTAAGAGATGAATTTTTAAACTAAGAAAGACTGATATATATATATATATGTATTGTATGCTCCTAACGGTTTTATCCATACATACTGTAAAAGTGTTGGGGCTGTTAACTTATCTGTTAACGATTTAACTATAGTTTAAAATAGATAAGTTCACGGCCCTTGTGGTGTGATTGTACCAGCACACTGGTGTCGTGAGTGGAGAAATTAGCTCAATTTTCTAAGTAAAAAGTATTTGGCGGAAATTGCTTGCACTATGTGAGTCAAAGCCGTGTTTGTGGAAGATTACGTTCACGATATTGCAGTTGTGAATTACAAAAAAAAAACAATGCTTAACAAAATGCTAGGAAAATTATGAAATTTCGGCTCTAATCATTTCGATCCTCGACCTCATTTTTAAAGAAATAAATATTTTACCAGCATGCTGGTAAGTAATATTCTTCGAGCCTGATGGTACAATCACTTGATGGAACCAGAAAGCTGGTGTCGTATATTTCCCCTTTTATACAAAAAGGGCGTTGGTTGGATAAAATATTAGTTTTTTTTTCCAGAGTACATTGTTTTTATATACCATTACTTATTGAAAATGTTTACGTGTATGCTTATATATGTATATGTAAGTAAAAAATTTTAGCTACCATTTTTAGCCACAACGACTTTTTTTAGCTCTTTTTTAGCCCTTTTTTTAAGGTATTTGGCTACAACTAAAAATTATGCGCGGCAACACTGATTCAGGCGGTGGAACATCGACCGTCATCGGCGACTAGGTTTTTCTTCTCCACAACTTTCCGTGCTGCTAGCATTCAGTAG
The DNA here is from genome assembly GCF_001687245.7 of Rhagoletis zephyria. Classification (NCBI taxonomy): domain Eukaryota; kingdom Metazoa; phylum Arthropoda; class Insecta; order Diptera; family Tephritidae; genus Rhagoletis; species Rhagoletis zephyria. Next base: position 147,898 of record NW_016158020.1, read on the forward strand.
TGTTCCCTCCATAATTTAAGTACGTTCTGAACATCGGTAACTAGGTCGCCATTGCTGTTCTTACAGGAGTACGCCCTGGTCTTGAAACCTTCCGTAAGTCGCCTAATTCTCTGGTAAAATTTTCGGGCAATCTTCCTGCCGGCCAGCATTCAAGCTCTTCGGACTCACGTATTACGGCCTCTCTCTTCTTATTGCGGAAAATACGTCTCGCTTCCCTCTTCAGATCGCTATAGCGTTCCCAAATAGCGCTTGTTGCGCCCGACCGCAGCGTGGCCCTGTAGGCGGCATCTTTTTTCTCGGCAGCTTCCTGACACTCATCATCGTACCATTTTTCTTTCGGGCTCGCTGAAATCCGACTACAAGCCTGATTATGGCAACTTAATTTATCTTAACGGAACGTAGAACTTAGAAAATCAAAATGAAACTGATTGGACGTGGCATTAAGTTGCGTAAAGTTTCGGCTGTTCAATTATAAGCAACATCCATTTAAGAGAAATTTTAAATGAGAGCCTGTAAGCAGTGATCGGACCTCTACCACATTGTGGTAGATCTACCACTTTTTTGAGCATCTACAACTTCTACCACACAAGGTCTGAAGTCTACCACATATTCGCGTTTTGGAGTAGTTAAATTTTGCACGACATAATTTTTTTTATGCTTTTAATTTTGGGACCAAAAATTGTCCAAATCTTGCAAAGCCATTGCACGTAGCACGTTTGCATAACTTGCAAACACACAAGAACAAAATACAAGGGAAACAACATTTCCTACCGCTGCAAAATATGCAACGTCGAAACCCATGTATATATTTTGCAAAATAGCATAGTAAAACAAATGCGATTCTGTGCTAGTTGTTTGTTTGTTGGAATTGCTACATATTAGAATGAAAAATATATGATTTATAAAAAGAACTAATAAAGAAAATGTTAAAGATCGGAGATTTGTGAAAGTATTAGTGAATTTCAGTGCATTTAAAGTTTCCGAGTCGTTGTTTACATTTACTTGAGAATAGGCAAAACCCAAACGCACCACCTTTGTTCGCTAAATCGTGATGTGATAAAAAGAAAAGCTGGTACACTCCGCAAGGTTGGAGAAACTCTCAAAGTATGTTCGAAAAATATCTTTATAACGAAGGAACTGCTTTACGATGTGTTATGGAACGAATTTCCGTCATTCCTTGTCAAATTTGGTTTGGAGACAAACTATGCAGAACGAAAAATGACACTGAAGATGGCACAACGCCGAAACGGTTTGTCCCCAAACCAAATTTGACAAGGGATGAGGAAATTCGTTCCATAATACATCATACACCCACCCTGTCGGAAACAACAACAACCAAAAAGGAACTGCTTTACACTGTCAAGAAAAAAAAAATTCCAAAACTCAACGCAGTTTTTAGCAACCCAAAATTCGCACTTTATTACATGTACTAAAATTTAAAAGTTTTTTTTATGGAGATTCTAATTGAAAAGTCTTCAATTTATGTGAAAGTTGCACAATTTTTTTAATTTTTGCACAAAGTTGAAATTCGGATTTATATAGTTTTTTAGCTGTACTTTTGTAAAAAATTAATAAACCTTAAACAAACAAAATAAAAATAGTCAAAACTTGTTAAACTGTCTCGAAGCTATTAATAATTATTATAGTTTCTGTTTCGTAGTACATAAAAGACATAAATAAATAATAAACTATCCAAAAACTGAGATCTACCACATTTTTTGGAAATCTACCACATTTTTTTCCAGATTCTACCACACAGAATTATTTTCAAGTCCCATCACTGCCTGTAAGTTACGCTAAGTTGCCATAATCAGACCATATTTCTTCGGCGGCGGTACTTAATGAGCGAGAAATGTGGTTTCACTGCTCGCCAGTGTTGCCAACTTTTGATTTTCGAAAAGCACCAAAAACTTGGAAAAAAGCGTTTTACCACACTAAAAGCACCAAATGGTTTGAATCAATGGATGCTTTTTTCATAACAATTTGTATGTATTTAACAAAAACAAAAAATTAACAATATTTACAAGAATGCATACATAAATCTCATACACAAAACTTTTTGGCTCATAACGATTGAAAGGCCACATGCTATAATGACTCATCTTACGACGTAATACCGAAGTACTGCACATTAAAACTGATATATCTCAAGACAGAAAAATCGAATCCCAACAAACGAAAATCACGCCCTAAGTAGAAATGAGCAAAAAAAATTATGTTTTCATTATATAACCTCAAATATCGCCAAAAACCGTGATTTTGGCACTTAGAGGTTAGGATATCGCAAAATTCTAGTGCTAGAGCAATTGTGCGGCCAGACTTGGATTCAGCACCAAGAAACGATGTGTTTTACTCAAGTGGTGCAAAAATAAACATTTTTACAAATAATTAGAAAAAAAAACTTAACTTATGGGCTGTTTTTGCTTACGCGTAAAAGCACATTTAGCGCAGTTTAGCTCTAAATGCTACTCTAAATGTACATTTATCCATACAAAATTCGTCACCTAAATGCAACTAATGCCTCCATTTTTGCATTAAGAATCTAAATGCTAAAAGCAACCTTGTGATCTTCCAAAATTTCCACGATTCGAACATGGTTTAATGGAAAAAGTGGCAACATTGCTTTTTCGCGTATACAGTGGCTAGCTGCGTTTCAGCGACGCCGATCGAGATTTCATTTATTATTTTACATTATTGCAAATTCAACATCGATGTGAGGCTGATAGAAATCTGGATCAATTTGTGATCAACTATGTTTGTTTTGTTTCCTAATTAAGTGAGCAAATTTTAATTGACAGCACCGACAAATGAATATATACACAAACAAAAGTTAGGTTATGGTTAAAACAATTCAAGTTTTTGTATTGAATTTTTGGTTTAAAATTTGTTTGTTTGCTTTTCAGTAGGGTTTTTTGCACATTATCTTCTGCGTGAGAATCGATTGTAATAGATACGGATCTGAATAAGCGACTGGAACACGGCTGTTTGTCAAAAACATACGAAGTCGCGTAAATTTACATTAGCTAAATGCGATAGCATGAACGCTCTTCAAAAAAATATGTTCGAAAGTGCTAAATGTTGCATTTTAAATGCAGCAAAAACGGCGCTGTCGCATATCTACATTTCAACGCGAATAGAATTGAACAAGGTGGGTTTGCAAGTTCAGCTTTTTATCAATCATGGTTGTATTTAAGTGCATTTAAATTTGTAGATTTTTGTAAATTCAGTACTGCCATAGCTTTAAATATTTAAAAATGATTTCAGGTTTTAACTATATCGGAGAAATTTTGGTTCAGAAAAAAGCACTAAAAAGGCACTAGGCTCTAATAATATTTTTTGGCGTTTTAATTTTCAAAAAGCACTAAATCCAGTGCTTAAAGCACCAAGTTGGCAACTATGCTGCTCGCATATGTCGGTTTGTTAAAGAGTGCTCTCTGAGAGCAGGTGTGAGAGTCGAGTAGCCAATGCATTGGCTGTCTGTTGTGATTCCAGCTTTTCGACGTTAAGCTTTTCTTGCATATTTGGGCGCACATTTTTTGCTACACAGAGGCGGGTGCGTATCTTGGCTGCTACGAGATAGTGGTCCGAGTGGATGTTTGGGCCTCGGAGTGTACGTACGTGGAAGCATGCCACGTAGCTTGATGAATCTTTTTATGCTTGAACCTAGTACTGCATTCTACCATGTTTCGCTTGCTCCAAAAAAGACACCCGCTTGCAGCCGCACCTACTGGTGAACACCGAATAAGTCGGAGTGGCCCCACCGAAGCTCCCTCTCTTTCTTCCGGAACCCGAGGCTCCATTCGGATTGGTTACCGCATCTCGCACTTGGGTTGCTTACGTTGCCCAGAGTGCGCGAACGAGGACGCAAGAGTCGGGATTGAGTATAGCCATGCAACAGTAACTGCATAGCCAGAACAACGACTATACCCCATGGCACTGAAAGGTTTAGCTTTTTCAAAAAAGCTCAGGCGGGAAGTACACCTATAAATATATTGGCCCATTTAAAATTTTCAAATTCCGTCCCTGATATGTATGAATATATATACATACATATACACGTACATACATATAGAGTCCGACCGATTAATCGGCATCGGCATCGGCTAGTATCGGCACAAAATTGAGCATCGGCATCGGCATCGGCCTTTTTCGCCGATTCTTTGGAATTTATTTTCAAATGTTCAGGTGAAGCGACAGCCAACTTTACAAAAACATTTGCAGACAGCTCACAAAAATTATTTTTTTATTTGTTGAAGGTGTTTCGCGTTTTCTTCCTTACAAAAGTATGTGCGACAATTTTCTTTTATATGAACACTGCCAGCAAAGAAATTGCCAAAACTTAACGGGATTTTATAGCCGCTTGAAACTTGCACTTCATTCTACTAGAATGAAATGGTCTACAAAACTGCATACCAAAATTCATATTAAAAATTTTGAAATTTTGGTGCAAATAAGCAGAATTTTTCTAATTTTTGTACCAAGTTTGAATTTATATGGTGTTTGTTGTATACCAGCTAGACTTTTATAAAAAAAAAAAAATAATAAACATTAAATAAAAAAGACAAAATCGGTCAAAACATCGCAATTCTTTTATTTTGTGGACCACTATATGTATGTACATACATACCTAGCATATAAGTTCTTATGCATTGAGTGCAAAAGAGTGAATTTTAGTACAAAACGAAATGAAATTTTTTGTTCCTAAATATTTTTTGCTTAGCACCATATAAAAAAGTGTTTTATGTAATGTATGTAGATAAATGTGATATACGTACACATATTTTTACACATACATATGTATGTATGTACATACATGTGTATGTAATGTTGCATAACAAGCCAATTAATTCAATTATTTCTTTTCTTTTGTTTTTTTTTTAACTCCGTGAAATGAACTGATTTTATGAATTAATACATTTATTTGTAATTTTTTATGGAATCGGCATCGGCATCGGTACCTGAAAAAAAATTGGAATCGGTCGGACTCTACACACATATGTACTTCAGAACCATGAAAAAATAACCAAAATACAAGCGTATGTATGTGCAGCAATGAGGCATTGATTATTGATTGGGCGAGTAGATTAAAAGAATCCATATGTATGTATATCTGAGTTGTTCTAATCAAACATAACATATTCGCTCACACGTTAAATTTTGCCACAATCAAGTCACTTGCTAAACCATCATAAATACGTCCTTTTATTTGATACCTTTGATATATGTACATATGTATGTACATACATACATAAATCATTTCTATCGGATTAAATGCCAAGGATAGGTCAATAAATAGGGAAATTTAAGCTGATTTCTGGCAACCTGCAAATATTGGGCATAGAATAAGCTCTTTATCTTCTTGGTAGTAGTTTTTCACTTTTGTTTGTTTTAGCCGACAGTAAATGAATAAAACGTGCATTGAGGCTTATGCTTGCATGTACATACATATGCACACATATTAAGCAAATAGGTTCATGTAATCATACCAATAGGTAATTTATGTNCACAGTAAATGAATAAAACGTGCGTTAAATTACAATTGCATATGCTGCATTGAGGCTTATGCTTGCATGTACATACATATACATACATATTAAGCAAATAGGTTCATGTAATCATACCAATAGGTAATTTATGTTTACTTAATGAATAATCCTTTCCTCTCAAGTACGAAACAAGACGCCCTCAACGCTGGTTTTAAGAAGGCGGTTAGCGATCATCTAGATTACCTTGGTCGATGTAATACTGTCCATATTCAGGAATTTTCTGTTTTATTGCTTGCTGCTACTGAAATCAAGCATAATTGTTTAGATGATTGTTTTTAATATGAAGCGAGTTTGGTACATGCCATCTCCGAAGCGGCGTTTTTGCCTAAGTAGGCCCTTCCGCGAAACTTCTTACCTACATATGTATGTATCCCTGACGCAAGGTAGCAAAATAGCAATAATGCCGATGTCGTCGATGAAATTCATTATTTTTCCAAACTATGCTTTCGNAATAGCAACAATGCCGATGTCGTCGATGAAATTCATTATTTTTCCAAACTATGCTTTCGACGTTTATAATGAGCGGCAAGTTTCCACCAGAAACGAATTTTTTCTGCTACAATGAAACAAAAGTTCTAAGTATTTCAGAAATCCCTACAATTCACGTATGTATTAAATGAAAGGCCATTGTTGGACCGTGCCGAGACTGACGCGTCGGTGTTGCACTCGAATGCATACATACATACTATGTACATAGACCATGGTACCTAAGTACATGTTGATGCACATACATATGTATATCTATCCATATACACATAAGGTTTCTCAGGTGCCTTCTTTCAACTCCGTTACTTTAGTCACTTTATGCATTTATGATTATTTCAATTAGCTGAAGTACGAAAGCGGCACTTCTTCCATTTTTAGTTCTTTTCAAGTCTTTCTATTTTGGCATTCACTTTAATTGCCTGCCGTGGGAGGTAGTCAAAATGCATTGCAGAAAATGCGTGCGACCGGCCTCGACAGCCTGCTCTATTACCGAATTTGACCTTGGAATTCAGGGGCAACTGCTTTAAGCGTTGAAAATCTCGCGATAATAATGCGCTCTGCATGTGCGCCGTTCATAAACAGTTAAGAGCGCAGCAGGTATGTAGGCACTGAGTGAGAGCGGGAGTCCTCAGACAAATTTCTTACGACTTTATCCGAGTTTGTCACTATCTTACGGGGTGTCTAGAGCAGATGCTTTATCCGTTTGGATAAAATTTCCCCTCAAAGATAGAGAAATGAAGCGTCTGTTATGATATTTGATACTTTTGTCTCTTTAACAACAGAACAGTAAAATGCAATAAATTTTCATGACTTGACCTGCCGCTTGTGATTTTGCAACGTACACATCGAGTTCCGCTCTCACCCCTTGTCGATGAACACAGAGCCTGAGTATTTTCCCCGTAGACTAGTAGGGGGAAATAGAGTGGAAATACACATATTTGGCCGGCCGGCGGTACGTTCTCAGCATGCGTCGACAATGTCATGTGAAGGGATATTTATGTGCTATGACGAGCAAAACAGTGCAACAACAATACTCTCAGCAACAGCAGTATCAGAAGGTCGTGTGCCAAAAACCGTGTGTTATAGTATGTATGTATGTGTGTGTGCACGTTGAAAAAAGGTAAAAGCGCAAGCAGGCAAAAGAGTATCGAGAGCTGAGATTTCGAGGGTATTTTAGGAAAGATCGCAGTGATAGCCGACACATTTGTTAAAGTACATTCACCAGGATCACAACGCTGTCGTCGCAGTTACGTCGAAAATATAAACAACAAAATTAGTTAGTGAATTTATATATTTGCACGAGTTTCGAGAAAATATGGCTGCCACAAATTACTATCCGGAGTACACAAATAACACAATGATTTCTCAACAGCAAGCATATGCTTATAGCGGATACTACAGCAACAATGAATCATACTACGAAGCTTCCAGTGACAACAACTTAATGCAAAATGTTTGCCCCACTCGGTATCCTATGTCATACCAAGCTAGTTATGAGCAATATAAGTCCTCTCCAGCTAACTTCACAGGGCAGATTTACAAAACTGCAGAATGGAGCTATACCAGCAGCACTTCTACGGCGTCTTGCGGCCAACAAAGTGATTATAAGGAAGTTATTTATCATGAAGTTCCTTCTAACTTGGTAAAAAATGAGAGGAAGAGCCAAGGCGTAATTGCCACAAATTTAAATGGTTTCGGGAACGAAAAGAAACCAGAATCACCAAAGNAATCATGAAGTTCCTTCTAACTTGGTAAAAAATGAGAGGAAGAGCCAAGGCGTAATTACCACAAATTTAAATGGTTTCGGGAACGAAAAGAAACCAGAATCACCAAAGCGAAGATCATCCGAGCTAGACAATGATGTGAAAACAGAGGCGGAAAAGCCGAGTACGTTACGGTCCTTATTAACGAACCCTGCCAAGAAATTGAAGTATACTCCAAACTACTTTTTCACAACAATGGAAAAAGTCAGTTCACCAAAGAAGCCATCAAGCAAAAGCAACGCCAAGTCCAATGACAATTCAAACGTCGTCAGGTATCCAGTCAATACACCCCCCAGTTTTGAGCAGGATGTTGTCGGTGGCGGCAGTCGTATACCTACGCCTTCTACGCTCAGTGTGCTTTCTTCTCCTAGTCGCAATGATATTGGTTATTTGGAAACATACTCTCCTCAATCTGCAAAACTATCGAATCAAGGAAAGCACAGTGATTTTCTCACACCACCACCGTCGAATGCATCAGCAACTGCGGCTTTTGGAGCGGCAGAGCCGACATCGTTGGCGATCTCACCAGCTGCTATTGCACCAATAAAAACTACTCCATCCACGAATGCATCGCTTGTGGATGGTATTAGTACGCCACCCCTATCGCCGCATGACCAAGCTGTCAATCAAAATCAACAGGTTCGGCCATTGCCGGCGTTAAAGCAAAATGAAATCAATCATCAAATTTTGACAGATACGGCGGCAGAGTTCAACTGGTCACACTGCGAAGAGAGTTTGACAGCAGGTAAGCATTTTCAATAATGCGTCTATATGTTTTATATTTGCAAGGCATACATATCTATGTATTCAAATGCATACACGAATATATATTTTTATATGGTTTTTATAAAATACATGAATAGCTCTGAATACTTACATATATCACCACTCATAATTACAGATTGCAAAGATTCAAAACGCACTCGCCAGACTTACACCCGTTTCCAGACTCTGGAGCTAGAAAAGGAGTTCTACTCAAACCGGTATATTACGCGCCGTCGTCGCATTGAAATCGCCAACGCATTGTCACTTACTGAGCGCCAAATAAAAATTTGGTTCCAGAACCGTCGAATGAAGTCGAAGAAAGACCGCACATTGGATCCACCTACTCCCGACTACCAAGGCCTGTCCCACTACCCGAACCCTGGCTTGGAAGCAGTTGCTACCACACAACCGCCTTCACAAGCTCAGCTTCTGTACCTAAGTGCGCAACCAAATGGACCCGTACCACCCGCCTACCCTCCTTACATGACTGGTGGCCAAGCCTATTCGCCAAATCCAGTGAATGCTTACCCGGGCCAGAGTGCACTTTCACATTGTGGCCAAATGTATGATGCTGCAACAGCAGGACAATCATTATACAACCAAAATAATCATCATCAACAGTATCCACAGCAGTCGCCGTATCTGTTGGCTCAGCAATATCCGCCGCACGCCTACCAACACCAACATCACCACCTCCAGCAGAGACAGTATCAACAGTCACTGGCTCAAATGCGGCCACAACAACAACAACTACTACCATCACAGCAGCAACATCAACTGCAAATGAACAGTGCGCCAGCAGGATCCTCAATGTATCTGCCGTAGAAACCAATGCGTGGCGATCCACAAACACCAGAAACACACACCATAGTTCACGGTGTGACGGTGCGGGACACAGACGGGGCGCGTTGAAAGCGGTGTACACACTAATCATATGCTCTGCCGTTTACTTCTGTCGTATAAACGGACGAGGGAGAAATGAATTTTTAAAAACAATGCAGTGGCAGCGGCACAGAGGGGGTCTCCCTATAGAGTTCTGTGCGCAGCTCAGTCAGGAGCAATGCAGTAAATCNGAAACAATGCAGTGGCAGCGGCACAGAGGGGGACTCCCTATAGAGTTCTGTGCGCAGCTCAGTCAGGAGCAATGCAGTAAATCGCAGAAACACAAACACACAGAAAGTTTATCAAAAGGATGGCATGGCATGCCACTGCTTGTGCTTGTTCATTCTAGGCGAGGAATTAGAAATGTTTGATCGCATACATACAAACGTACCTATTATAGTCTCCAGCTATTGCGAAAAGATGTAAAAGAAAGCAGCAAGCAGCAAAGCGGGTGGCGAATGAGCGAAGTTATTACAGTACGTGTGGACTTATGTCGACATCACCTGAAAGAGGACAAAATGTATCAATTTATTTTCAATTAGAATCTCACGAAAATGTTTCGAAGATAGTTGTAATCATATTAGATAATTTAACTACTATATTTATATGTANAGTTCATTCTAGGCGAGGAATTAGAAATGTTTGACCGCATACATACAAACGTACCTATTATAGTCTCCAGCTATTGCGAAAAGATGTAAAAGAAAGCAGCAAGCAGCAAAGCTGGTGGCGAATGAGCGAAGTTATTACAGTACGACATCACCTGAAAGAGGACAAAATGTATCAATTTATTTTCAATTAGAATCTCACGAAAATGTTTGGAAGATAGTTGTAATCATATTAGATAATTTAACTACTATATTTATATGTATATAGTTAATATTATAGGCTTTTTATAAAACTGCTTGTATGAACGAAAGTAGAAGAATGTTTATTTAATTTAATCATAAGTCGATAGCTAGGCTAAAAGTCAGTTAGTTAATTGGTAAAATCATCCCCTGCTTGGGCATTGTTGCATTGTTGCAGCAGTTTCCTGGGTATGCATTTAACCCCAACGCCACGCACTCGGGCGCATTTTGAAATCACAACAGCTGCAACTCTGTTCTTGGCTGCCGCCAACGACATTGATTCGAAATTTTTCATCAATAAATTCTGTTTTTCGAAACAAAAACTGTCACATTTTGGCTACCCTAAATAAATAAATACGTACATATGTAGTATGTATGCACATATTCCAGGGCGCTCAAACGATCGACCTTAATGCACCACCGCCGAAATCATGTATGTATATATCTACATACATACATATATACATACATACGAATGCCTCTATACCTACGTTGTAACTTCTGTATCACATCGATATGCTTCTATTGAATAGGAAGGAATATTGATTGGTCATTTTTCATATGTCAGGCGATAGCAGGATTGTGAATTAACGAAGGGTTCTGAGTTCGTAATCCATTCTGTCACGTGTTTGCTTTTCAATGAAGGTGATAGGAAGTTTATGGCAAACCAATAAAAACTTTAAGTGATGCGAACAAACTGAAAGTGTACCTTCGAAAAAATTAGAAAGTGCATTCTATTAAAGTACTTGATACGAGAGTGATATCACATTAATTAAGACATTCAAACCCTGTCCGGTTTTATAAACTATACCTACATTATTTGCGGTTTACTTACTCGTCCTATATGTACCAAAAAGGCTTGGGAAAGTAATTAATTTTGTCATGAAAGAAGCGAGTATGAATGCGATAGTTGGACTAGGTGGCCGATTACCATACGAACGTTCAATAATATAACGAAGTATTTCAAAATTGCAATTTGGTCCGAACATATTCTCCTTATCAAGCTTATTAATTACATAAGGAAATCTCCCAAAAAGGTAAACATTGAGTTACGTGTGATATGTATACCAAAATATGTTTCAGCTTCAACGGAGTCAAAATGCTAGGCATTAGTGCTGGGATACTATCGATAGTACCGCCACTCCATAGTTTTCGAATCGATAGTTGAAAACATCGATAGTACTGTCGTAGTGAACTACATTGGCTGCGTTTCTTTATACATTCCGGATAATCCCATTTCACAGCCGGAATAAACAGAATGCGTTTGAAATATACGTTAACATATCATCAGGAACGTTCTAAAGAATAAGTAAACAAAAAAGTTTATTCCAAACGTTCAGAATGAATAAAGAAATACAGCCATTATGTAACAGTATTGAATTGAAACGCTCAATTGTTTGATAATATATAAAAAAGTAAAAATATATCCACACCAAGTAGGTATCGAAAAAACGATTCGAGTAAAAAAAGGGGTTGGCATCGAACATACATACGTACATACTCGTATTTACTTGTATCGGAACATCCCTAACCCGGACAAGAGGATTCTGGTGGCAACGTAACAGCTAACGCTCTCGAAAAACGTGGGTCCCAACGGGGTTTCGAGTTATATTGCCTTTCTCAGCTCCTAAGGGAAAAAATCACACTAAAAAATGTAGACCATCCTCTAGGGGAATCTTGAATTTAAGGCGAGAGGGACTGAAAACTACGGACTACCTGACAGGACTTGAGGTTCTGTGACTGGAAAATAGTATGCCTCTTACACTTCAGAGATCTGTTATCGTGTCCGTCCAGAATCAGGAACATGACACCCTTTAAATTGTCAGATTTCAAAAATTGCCTAAAGGTGGAGGGAATTTTTATGGCACCAGCTCAGTAGATCTAGATAAGTAGCTTTTATTTCCTCAAATATTAAAAAAAAAATATTGTGGACATTGTAGCAGAGAACTAACTTCAAAAATTATGTATCAGCACTAAAAAATAGTTCACAAAACGCTCAAAAAATTGGCTTATTAAATATATTTACTACTAATATGTATTAGGAAAATATTTGAACAATTAATATATACATAAGGAAGGTTCCATGAGAAACTAAAAAATGTTTGTTTATAAAACGTTTGGATAAGCATTTGTAAAAATCTTGAATCAATCATAAATAACAAATTAAAGCTTTAAATGCATTTTTATTACCTGTCTTACGATTGGAAATCAAGTTCTAAGTAAATTTTTGGAGTGAGTTTCATTCATAATTCAAGTGCTTGGTAAGAAAAGTAAAGCGCTGGTAATGTAATGTGCTACTTTTATAAAAAATTGTAAACATTAAATAAACAAAAGAAAAATAGCCAAAACTGTTAAAAATATCACTTAACCACAAGGGTATGTATATGTATTAAAGTTTGTTGAACTGATGTAAAAAATTAATCATATACAAATAAAAAGTATGGTTATGTTGTAAGCTAAAGCATACAATAATTTTTTGATAACCAGGCGATATTTGACCATAAAATATCTATATCTGATATTATCGTCAAAAAAACGTCGCGCGGATAATATCGTATCGGAAACAAAAAACATCGTCAACATCGATATAGGTAATATCAGCAATCCTACTACGGGTGGGACAGTTGTCAGAAATGGGTTTACAGCGCTGACAAGTTTGTTTAGTTTGTTGTGGGGGACGCAGGGGAGGAGGGGAGAACGCGCGGGCTCGCCCATTACCTATATAGTAGTAGTAGTAGTAGTAAATATTTTCTTTTATTGAGAATTTGTATGCTACAATTTTACAATACTTATAACTATTGTACAATTTTCGTAACGGAGTGTTTATTCCAAAACAATTTTTTTTTGTAAATTTGAGTTAACGAAAAGTAAAAATAAAAATAAAGAAAATAATAATGATGATAATAAAAGAAAAGAAAATACGACTGTGATAATAAAACTTACATACAATAAAACTTATATACATATGTACATATTCTTATTTTTTATTTTATTTTATTTGTATTATTCTCTCAAATATTATCGAATGGTACCCTTAATAGTATATTAAAACATGAGCCAAATCGGACCTTAAACTCGATTATTCAAAAATATCTTGACTCCAACAACCGTTGGCTAGTCCAAAAAACTTGTAAATCTCTAAGACGTGTTCGGAGCGTATTACCCAAATTTCATGACCATCACACATTTTTATATATTAGTTATGTTTGCACACACAGTAGAATGTGGTAGGAAAGTCTACAAACTAAATTCAATGAGATCCCTCGCAATGGTATCGTTCTTTCTTGTGTATTTAAGAGACATCGCTATTGTTTCAGAGGAGGTCAATATTTTGGGTATTTAGGAGGATTAGGTCTGTTAAGAGGTTAACTTTACGCCTTGCTTAGAATTTATAGAAATGTAATGGTCACTTTTATTTTATGTGCTACTTTTGCTTGGAAGGAAAACAGGTATGTGGTTCTAAAAACATGGCATAAATGCGGAATGTCTTCCATTCCACTAGGAGTGGCTAGGCAATTTTTCCACCACAAGTAAATACATATAATGAAGTCAAATTACTCATTAACGCGTTGGCGGCGGCGATTAGCACAGACGATGGAACTACATATTAGCTGTATTTATGATTTTCCAACGACATGGACGCAGTGCAGCGAATTAAAATACAGCGACTCCGCTGGCTGGACCAGGTTGTTCGAATGGACACATACGCTCTAGCCCTGAAAGTATTCAAATGGGAAACCGAAAGAACGAATAGCAAGCTTTATTGAACTCGACCACGACCGCTGCCACGTACTTCTTTTTTGTGTAACAAAAAAGGTACCAAAATGTACCCAATATGTTTTATCTAAGGGGTATTCCACCGCCACATTTGTACAATAAAAATTCCCTTTCTTTTTTAAATTTAAGTATTAAAATGTACTCAACAATTCTACATTTTGATAAAGCTCCACTTAATTCACTACTATTATATAAGTTATTACCAAATACGAAAAAAAATCCAATTTACTTTTATATGGGAAAAAATCCGAGTTATTTCTTCTGTCATGGGTGGGCAAAAAAAAAGGAACCTGCTTTTTGGAGCAGATATATTTTATGGAAACTCCGCGAATTTATTATTTTTCTGAGTGAACTTGATGACTTGTAGTAAAAAAGTGAAAACTACAACAAACTTATTGCTTTATTATTAGTAGTTAATAGTTATTAAAGTTACTAGTAACAACTAAGAAAGTCTAAGTTCGGGTGGAGCCGAACATTAAATACCCGGCGCAAGTATTAACCTTCAGAAGACACACTGGGGTGTAAGACACCCCAGTGCAAAGCCTATTTTTGATAAACTTTTTCGTTATGTCAATAAAAGCTAACCATGCAATTATATGATCTTGTACCTTTGAAAAATTCAATAAGACATTTCATTTTAAATTTATTTTATCTAAATATTTCCAGCGTAATATATGCAAAAAAAGCTTAAGCTCTGTGTTTTAAAAGCAACATTTCAATTGGGGTGCAATTTACCCCAGTGTGTCGTTCACGTCAAATAAAAAAGGTGTGTCCTCCGAAGGTTAAATATATGTTTTTTCACCTTTCCGAAACCTACCGCTAGATGGTAAGCCGGGGTGTATCAATTTAATACGCAAATTGAAATTTGCAGTTTTAAGCATTTCTGAAATTTACCGTTATATGAAAAGCGGCCGTAATTTTAGTCCGATTTCAATAATTTTCAACGTTTTGCTTTTATGTGGCAAGCACAATAACCGTACCGAGTTTGGTACAAATTGGTAGAACAGTTACCGATATACATATATGTGATCATAATGGGCGGTGCCACGCCCATTTTCCAAAATTTTACCATAAACGTATTTCTTGGTAAAGAATTGTTGCAAACGTCAATTGATTTATCGAAGATTTCGTATTTCTCTAAATTACCCTGTGGACTGTGGGCGTGGTTATTGTCCGATTTTAAAAATTTTCGACCATTTCGTATGATATGCCAAGGCCAACCACTGTGCCAAGTTTGGATGAAATCGGTGCAGCGGTTGCTAAGATATACACATGTAACCATAAGTGGGCGTGGCTACGCCCATTTTCCAAAAATTTATAATATTCTTATTTTTCGTCTAAAAATTGTTGTAAATATCAATTTTGAGTGAATAATCTTCAGTAGTTACTAAAATATCGCAGTTTTCGTATTTCTGAAAATTACCGTTATATGGGATGTGGGCGTGGTTACTGTCCGATTTTTTAAATTTTCGGCCATTTGGTATGCTGTATCAAGACCAACAATTGTGCCAAGTTTGGATGAAATTGGTGCAGCGGTTACCAAGATATACACATGTA
>NW_016158020.1:163546-171802 GCF_001687245.7 Rhagoletis zephyria
TGGTGGGAGAGAGACTCCGTCGCCGGGTACCCCGGTACCCCGGTGGACGATCGTCTAGCCACAATCCGCAGCAAAGCTAGATTTTTCAACATCTCGCTCATCTGCGCCCATGCCCCGACGGAAGAGAAGGACGAGGCATCCAAGGATCTCTTCTATGAGCGCTTGGAGCCCACGAACGAGCGCTGCCCCCGTCATGATATCAAAATCGTGCTTGGCGACTTCAATGCCAGGGTGGGCAAGGAAGGGATCTTTGGAACCACCGTCAGAAAATTCAGCCTTCACGACGAAACGACAACGGATTGAGCTGATCGACTTCGCCGGGCCCGCAACATGGTAGTATGCAGTACTAGGTTCAAGCAAAAAAAGATCCATCAAGCTACGTGGCTGTCTCCGGATCCAACAACGAGAAACCAGTCGATCATGTTGTGATAGACGGAAGGCACGCTTCCAGTGTTTTAGACGTACGCACACTCCGAGGCCCAAACATCGACTCGGACACTATCTTGTTGCAGCCAAGATACGCACTCGCCTCTGTGCAGCAAAAAATGTTCGCCCAAATACGCAAGGAAAGCTTAACGTCGAAAAGTTGCAATCACAACAGACGGCCAATTTATTCGCCACTTGACTCACACACCTGCTCTCAGAGAGCACTCTTCAACAAACCGACATATGCGAGCAGTGGAACCACATTTCCTGCTCCTTAATTACCGCCGCCGAAGAAGTAGTCGGATTTCAGCGAGCCCGGAAGAACAACTGGTACGATGAGGAAATTTGCCGCAATAAGAAGAGAGATGCCGAAATACGCGAGCGCGAAGAGCTTGAAATGCTTGCCGACAGGAAGAATGCCCGAAAATTTTACCAAAGAGTTAGGCGACTTACGGAATGTTTCAAGACCAGGGCGTACTCCTGTAAGAACAACAATAGACTAGGTCGCTAACCGATGTTCAGAGCGTACCTAAATTATGGAGGGAACACTTCTCCGCCCTACTGAACGATAGCAGCACGAAAAGTTGTGAAGAAGAAGAACCCGAGCCTGCAGTCGATGATGATGGAGTCGAAATTCCACCGCCTGATTATTACGAGGTACGTATAGCAATAACGTGGCTGAAAAAAAAACAAAGCTGCTGGAGCTGAGAGCCTGCCAGCTGAGCTATGCAAGTAC
This sequence comes from Rhagoletis zephyria, assembly GCF_001687245.7. Classification (NCBI taxonomy): domain Eukaryota; kingdom Metazoa; phylum Arthropoda; class Insecta; order Diptera; family Tephritidae; genus Rhagoletis; species Rhagoletis zephyria. The sequence goes on from NW_016158020.1 coordinate 164,709, forward strand.
GGCGGCGAGGAGTTGATAAGGTGCATGCATCAACTCTTGGTTAGAATATGGTCAGATGAACGCATGCCCGACGACTGGAATTTAAGTGTGCTCTGCCCAATCCACAAGAAAGGTGCCCCCGCCATTCGCGCCAACTACCGCGGGATCAGCCTTCTAAGCATAGGTTACAAGGTCTTATCGAGCGTATTGTGTGAAAGACCGAAGCCCACTGTCAATGAACTGATTGGGCCTTATCAGTGTGGCTTTAGACCTGGCAAACCACCATAGACCTGGTATTCACAATACGCTAAATCTTGGAAAAGACTCGCGAGAAAAGGATCCACACTGACCACCTCTTTGTCGACTTTAAAGCCGCTGTTGACAGCATTAAAAGGAGTTGCCTATACGCCGCTATATCTGAATTTGGCATCCCCTCAAAACTCATACGGCTGTGTAAAATGACGTTGAGCAATACCACCAGCTCTGTCAGAATTGGGTAAGACCTCTCCGAGCCGTTCGCCACTAAACGGGGCTTCAGACAGGGAGACTCCCTTTTATTTGACTCCTTAATCTGATGTTGGAGAAGATAATAAGAGCTGAAGAACTGAACCGCTCAGGAACAATTTACTATAAGAGCGTTCAATTGCTGACTTATGCCGATGACATCGATATCATCGGCATCAAAAACCGTGCAGTCTGTTCTGCCTTTTCCAAGTTGGATAAGGAAGCGAAGCGAATGGGTCTGGTGGTAAACGAGGACAAACAAACAGTCAGCACATTCACGCCTTGGCCCCCACGTCACTGTTGACAGTTACAATTCCGAAAACGCATTAACACCGAAAATAATGTCAGCATGGAAATCCAACGTAGCATCACTCTTGCCAACAAGTGCTACTTTGGACTGAGTAGGCAATTTAGGAGTAAAGTTCTCTCTCGACGTAAGAAAACCACGCTCTATAAGTCACTCATCATGCCCTTGCTGGTATATGGCGCAGAAGCATGGACAATGACAACATCCGATGAGGCGGCTCTTGGAGTGTTCGAGAGAAAGATTTTGCTGAAGATTTACGAGCCTTTACGCGTTGGCGACGGCGAGTACCGCAGACGATGGAACGAGGAGCTGTATGAGCTTTACAACAATATGGACATAATGCAGCGCCGGCTTGGCCATGTCGTTCGAATGGACACCGACGCTCCAGCTCTGAAAGTATTCAACTCGGAACCCGCTGGTGGTAGCAGAGGACAAGAGAGGCCCCCACTGCGATGGAAAGACCAGGTGGAGAAGGACTTGTTTTCACTTTTCATTTCCAATTGGCGTCAGCTAGCACAGAAGAGAAACGACTGGCGTGCTTTGCTGAACTCGGCCAAAATCGCTTAGGTGGTTATAGCGCTAAATAAGAAGAAGAAGAAGAGGATTGTTGTGTGCCGCTTACAATAATTTTTTTATAAAAAATGTAACAAACATGGAATCTGTAAAAGAAATGAAAAAACGGAAATAATATCCAAAAATCGAACCATATCAACGTTTGCTTATAAAAAAAACTGTCAAAAACGAAACCGATTAAAAACTAGGTGCAAAGTAATACACTGGGCGACAATTGCTACCGCCAGTGACATCGCCGTGTAAAACTGGACAGTTGAAAAGGAAAGAAAAAGAAAAAGGAGCTTTTAGTGTGTCTGTAGTAAAGATTAGTTAATAAAAAATATAAGAAGCCCAGTAGAGGTTTAATTAACCCACTTTTTGTCTTAGGATAGTCATACTAAAACTTACGATATACTTTAGCACTCAAGATGTTTTCAGATGACAATTGTGACACCCATGAGCGGAATAACTTAAAACCTCATATACATATGTATGTGTGTAGGTATGTAGGTTCCCAAGTAGTAGGTATGTAAATTTACTATCTCTATTAGCATAGAAAACTACAAGCGGGCGTGTGTTTCCGAATTAAAGTCGCCAAATGCATGTACATATACATATATTATGTATACATATTTATATTATAGTCTAATCCTTTTTGAGCATACGACTATTATATAGATAAATATAACCCATTCTCTCGATTCTAATCTATGTAAAGGTAGAAGTACACCGTTCGACAGTCAATTTTCCGCACATCAATATATTCGCGAAACTATGAGCCGAAAATAGTAAGAGTTTTTCTCTCTCTGGCTTCATGGTTTTTCTTAAAAGGACTTTCCAGTTTCAAAAATATGATTAATTTAAGAATTTTTTGAAAACCCCAGTGCAATGTAGAATAAGAATATGGGTAACATATAAAAAAACTTCTGTAGAATTAAAACTGTCTACATTTTTTTGATGCATAAGGAGAATAGGTACTGTAAAAGTCCTTTTAAAATAGTGCGTATCCAACTGGCTGAGTCAGCTGCAGTCGTTGGTTCGAATCCCGCTGAAGAAGTCTGATGAGAAGATGTGGTGTTCTCCGAAATAGCTATCACTTCTACCATTTATAAATTATTGTTAATTTTTCCACAATAGTTTTCATTAAAAAAAACGGTCTCAAGCTCAATAAAATTGTTGAATAGTCGTTTTAAAACCTAATAATAATAATCGATGGTGCTCACACACATTTTAGTGTGTGGCCGAGCTTCTCCTCCGATGTGGCGTGCGTCTTGATGTTGTCACACAAAGGGGGAGGGACCTACAGTTTTACGCCGACTCTGAACGGCGATTGTATTTTTATGAGAAGCTCTTTTTCATGGCAGAAATACACTCGGAGGTTTGCCATTGCCTGCCGAGGGGCGCCCGCTATTAGAAAAATACTTTTTTTGTTTTATTTTTTCGGGTTGAACCGGGCTTGAACCCAGGCCCTGCCGAATGGTAGCGCGCACTGCTAACCACTACACCACAACAGCCATCCTTTTAAAACTTTGTCCTTGAATATTATTGAAAATTTGCAAAATGTATTTTGGAAAAAAATATGTTAAAGACTAAAATACACAAGATTACATCCTCGAATTTCGCCCTTCTAACTTTATTAGTAGGGCCCTGATTTCTATGCATTTATATATTTTTTTTGGAAGTCATAGGAACTTAAAGATTAACAAATGTTGCGAATAAAGAGTTTTGTGTTAAGATGACATCGATTTGTTGATGCATATTCTTACATATTTTGCCTTGTATTTAAATGAATTTTTTATTAAACGCCGTTTGTCTAGAACGGACGAATCACTCCACAATTGCAAGAGCATATGATGATTCCATGCAACTATTGGGTACTGATTTCGTCGAAAATTATTTTAATGTCTCTGACGCAGCGCCATATACCCTACAAGAATTGTGTGATGGAAACTAACACATTCTCATTTATCTTACTAACACATTTGCAAATTTTNCCCTGCCGAATGGTAGCGCGCACTGCTAACCACTACACCACAACAGCCATCCTTTTAAAACTTTGTCCTTGAATATTATTGAAAATTTGCAAAATGTATTTTGGAAAAAAATATGTTAAAGACTAAAATACACAAGATTACATCCTCGAATTTCGCCCTTCTAACTTTATTAGTAGGGCCCTGATTTCTATGCATTTATATATTTTTTTTGGAAGTCATAGGAACTTAAAGATTAACAAATGTTGCGAATAAAGAGTTTTGTGTTAAGATGACATCGATTTGTTGATGCATATTCTTACATATTTTGCCTTGTATTTAAATGAATTTTTTATTAAACGCCGTTTGTCTAGAACGGACGAATCACTCCACAATTGCAAGAGCATATGATGATTCCATGCAACTATTGGGTACTGATTTCGTCGAAAATTATTTTAATGTCTCTGACGCAGCGCCATATACCCTACAAGAATTGTGTGATGGAAACTAACACATTCTCATTTATCTTACTAACACATTTGCAAATTTTGCGTTGGTTAAAAAGAGACCAATATATAAGGCCATAAGTTGGAGGAAGACGGAAGATCATATGTACACAAATGTTTACATCAGATTTTTCACACTGCCCTTTAGAATGTGATAGAAACTTGTAGGTAGCCAGTGACAGAAATCTCTATCAGCCTTGCCAGTCAAATGATTTGTCAAATGATGGTCACTGTTCTTGCAGGGTATGTATCGAGCCCTAACCGCCAAAAAAACGCAAGCGAATTTTTTTCAAAATTTTCTTTTGATGCAGAATTGCATCTAGATGCGCAATGGGCATTTCTGCATCAAAAATAAAATGTTGGAAAAATATGTCGCTTACGTTTTTTTTGCGGTTAGGGCTCGATATGGTGTAATCAGCAAAGGCGCTGAACGTGTTTGACCCAAAGTTACTGCACGTTACTTGTTTGGCACGCAATGCACCGAGTGGCCGAAGATGTAAGAGCTCGCTTCAGAGATGTTGACGGTTTAATATCGAATGGGAAAAAATATTTTTAAAATCTGTTTTGCGCGTTGAAGCTTTTAAAAACATTTATTCCAATATCGCTCTTCCGCCGCAGCCAATATTAACGAGATGGGGAACCTGTAGCCCGTTTCTGTTACAATCAAGGCGTGTTTAACCAGGTGGTGTTAGCCGTATATAAGTAAAAAAGTATACTAACAAATTATACGCAGATATCCAACTGTCATTGGTATGAGTTACAATAAACACATCATTTTGACGTAATTTCAAACCTTTCTTGTTCAATGTCTGATAAGGTACAAATCGGAGATAGAAGCTCCGATTAAATACAACGACTGCTTTATCGATCACGTGTTATATGCATGATGTCAAAAACGTCGATAATGGTGTTTAACCGGAAGGTAGTGACATTGAACCACCAACCAGACATTGAACAACCGGCCCTTAAAGATTTAAATAATAGTTACGCTTCTTCATTATTGAAGGCGAAAAAAGCAATAGCTTCTAATTCGATTGAAGCACGGTTAGCCTATATCAGTGATTCCCAGGTGGACCCCCAGGGGTCCACGGGAGACTCGACAGGGGTCTACATTGGCGTGAAAAAAATGGGGGCCCATGAAAATTTATCTGGTTTCGATAGTAAAGAACCAAAATGGTTGCTTGATAGCCTCTTTATTTAAAAAGCCTTAAAAGCCACCGCAGCAGATTAAAAATAAGCGGATGTTGGTATAACACTGAGTAAGGCAATGCGGAAATTACCGGCGGCGGATATTTGGGCACTTGTGTCTTTATAATGCTACAGGGTTGTACGCCACCATTACCTTTGTTGAAGAGATTCTAGAGAGAGAGAGTTTCTAGAGAGCGAATGCTGCTTTAGTTCCAACACTGAGCCCGCACTCGTACATTGTCGAATTTTCACTTACTCAGGGTCAGGATCTGTGGTATTTTTGGAAGTTAATTGGGATAAATTTCGCTTTTTCTCTAGGGTAATATGCTTAGGTCTTCCAGGCTGAGGTATCTGCAATCCCCAAAGCCATGGACTACTTGGTTCAAAATAGGTGGAGGGGAAGGGGTTAACGTGTCTACAGTGGCAGCCAAGCTTCACTTGCATTGGCCAGCCTTCTATCTGAGTACTTCCAAACTAGTTCGGCAATGCAAGTCTCGACTAAATTATGTTGGTAAAGATAACGAGCTTGCTTTACTCTGGGTACCAGGCAACTCGGGAGTGCCTGGAAATGAGACATCTGAACCTTTGGCCACAGTTGGCTTAGATCAGGCATTCCTCGATCCGCAACCAGTTATAGCACTCCCTACTTCGACCATCGAAGCGACCATCAGAAACTGGGAGGATACTTCGCTCAGCAATGACTGGGAGCGTCGAGGGGATGCATGTGGGCAAAACTCATTTTGCCTTCAATCTCAGAGGGTCTATCTAGCTTTTTCCTCCCCCTGAGAAAGCGGGAGTGCTGACTGGTCATTTCACGTGGCACAAATACCTGAATGTGGCAGGCGTAAATGCCAACTCTATTTGTCCATCCTGCTTTGAAGAGGATGAGACGAGACGGTGGAACACTTCTTGTGCTTGTATTTTTATCATCGATTAATCTGGATTCGGTATTTTCTTTTTTGTCAGTTTCTAAATTTGAAGTTTGGCGTAAAAAGCTTTGCAGTTTTATTGTTTCAAGTTTTGTGTTTTAAAAATGCGAGTGACGATATTTTTCGTATCACTTTAAAATTTGGAGCGGTAAAAATAAAAAATTATCCATCTACACAAATAAACTATTTGACAAATACGTCACATCAAATTCATGAGAGAGCCAAATATGTGAGGAGTTTATTTATTGCTCTTGAAAAATATAACTCCTCAGAGCGAGATAGTTCTTTCATGGCTTTACCAGCTCTGTTTTTTAAAGCTTGCAAGTTTGTAATCACATTTTTTTAATAAATAGAATACAAGAACATATTTTATTTTCATTTTTGCCACTCCGAATTTAGTTTTTTAACTCACCCGCGATGCAAATGTACATCGTTAGATTTAGTCTTAAAATTTTTTGATGGGCTTTTGGGAATATGTTAGAAATGAGCATCAGGGGGTCCACCGAAACCGAGTAAAGTTTTGGAAGGGGTCTACGAGAAAAATAGTTTTGGAAATCTCTGGCCTATATCAATGCAAACTATAGCTCCTTGTCGGAAATAATAACTAAATTGGAAGGAAAAATATCATTGGCTCAACCAGTGCATCTTGTGGAGACTGCTGTTACTACTATTCAAGGTGTGCAGGGTGAACTTGGGCAAAAAATCAAGGAAAAATTGGATACAATCCTAAAAAAATAAGGGTTTTAAGACACCTATACTACTATATTGTGTTCTAAGTATTAAGTACTAAGTACAAAAGTATTTAGGTATTTTGTGTTGTTGTAAATACCAAAGTACTATTTACTTAGGTATTTAGGAGCTGCTAAATACCCAAGTACTATTTACTTAGGTATTTAGGAGCTGCTAAATACCCAAGTACTATTTACTTAGGTATTTAGGAGCTGCTAAATACCCAAGTACTATTTACTTAGGTATTTAGGAGCTGCTAAATACCCAAGTACTATTTACTTAGGTATTTAGGAGCTGCTAGATACCAAAGTACAAAAAACGAAAGTATTTAGCAGGCGCTAAATACTCTGGTCCAAAGTACTCAGGTACCTTGGGGATGCAAAATACTTTCACTAAAGTACCAAGGCATTTTAGTCGATGGCTAAATACT
>NW_016158021.1:0-128 GCF_001687245.7 Rhagoletis zephyria
GCAGCGGTTACCAAGATATACACATGTAACCATAAGTGGGCGTGGCTATCAATATCAATAATGTAAATATCAATTTTGAGTGAATTATCTTCAATAGTTACTAAAATATCGCAGTTTTCGTATTTCTG